>NW_021131440.1:0-552 GCF_004193835.3 Ostrinia furnacalis | reverse complement strand
TTGTTACTAACACTATTATGGACCCCGGTCTGACAATAAATTTTTTCAATTCAATTCAATTCAATATACAACAAAAAATACCTAGGTAGGTTACAAACTTATTATTTAGGTACATTCGAGTCTAACCATAACTTACTGTCTTACAACAACTCAACTTCTAACCTGGAAGATTTTGGTGACAAATAAACGTTTTGTGTTTAAAAACTGGCCTTTTCTTTATTTTTCCTTTTGCCCATGGATTGCGTTTTGCGTTCCATTCCAACTAAAATTAAAATTGAGGAACATGTGTCTCAATTCGTGTTTCTCTATTTTAAAGATAGTGTTCAATAATTTTAGAAAATATTTTACATAAACTCTCTCCTCCAAATGATAATTACTTATAATTTGATCGCATTGGAAAAGTGAAATGACATTTCAGTTGTCAACCGACTTCAAAAAAAGGAGGAGGTTCTCAATTCGACCCGTATGTTTTTTTTTTCTATGTTTGTTACGCGATAACTCCGCCAATTATGAACCGATTTGAACAAATCTTTTTTCGGCGTATAGGTAATA
>NW_021131439.1:0-1239 GCF_004193835.3 Ostrinia furnacalis | reverse complement strand
TTAACCATAGCGAACCTCACGATATAATAAACGAAATTAAAACTACACAACGTTCAACTTAATCGACGGGGGTCTAGAAAGGAAAAAAAATCTGGACACCGCGGTGCAGAAAATCGACGCTCAAAGTGCCATCTAGCGGTGAGCGGTACAGGCAAACACCACGGTGCCGGTGTGGCGCTAGTAGTATTGATTATGAATGTGGTGTTACTCCAGACCTTCGATTTTCCTAGTTTTTATAGTTTTCCCTTTAAGTGGCCATTAAACCCTAACTCTTTACCAAATTTCAGCTCTCTGAGTTTATGGGAAGTACTAGTTCTATTTTGATGATCATCAGTGAGTGAGTGAGTGTCATAAATGCTAAACTTTGCTTTCGCTTAACTTCAGAACTAAATGACCTACAGACTTGAAATTTTGGATTTTAACTATGTGATTATAGCTTACTAGATGACGAAAATTTCTGCGTTCTGGTCTTATCCAGAGGTTCTCAAATAGGGGCCTGAAAATGCGGCGAAATGGTTCCAGTAAAGGATGGTACGGCAGTGTTTGCTTCGCGCTCGACTTGACGGGGGCACTGCCGTGCCCCCAGATATTTTAAGCGGCCAGCACATACCTGTACATAGATGGCGCGTCGTCTAGAGACGCGGGTTACCTTGGTGTTCAGGTCGGTCTTTAATGGCGCTTGCCGCGTTGCGCTGGCAGCGCTGGGCATGCGGCGGCGGCGGCGCGGCGCTGCGGTGTAAATAACGGCGCCTGCGCTTGTGGAAGGCGGCGTGGTTGCGCCTCGGGCGGGTGATAGGTCTTAGCCCATCATACCATACAGCCAGGGCGTAGCTTGTCGGTACGGCCTCTGTATAAAGCCTCGATTCACACAGTTATGCGAACGGCTAAAGCTTAAATTATATATTCAGTGCAGCAGCCTGGATTAGTTGTTGTAGTGTATAGACATTTGTCTCGAGCGCATACGTCACAGCCCAGTCAGCGGTGGGGGCATTCGGCGTCCGACCGTGGTGCGGGCAGGTCGTGCTGTGTGCGTAGGCGAGCCAAATAATAATCTAATGGCGGAGATAAAGGTGCACAATACAATGGCGACGACGATTAAAAAGGAGTGTTTAAAAAAAAAGAAGTGAGTAGGTACACGTATAAGTTAAAGTTATAAATTAACTCTCGGAACATTATTAATTTCAAACAAAGTATCTATTTAGATTGTGCTTAAATATGAAGTGTTTACTTTATATTTTA